>NC_056739.1:1372434676-1372469676 GCF_019279795.1 Protopterus annectens
TCCATTTCTTCCTGTCCTCTGCATCTTGCTCTGTCACACCAACCACCTGCATGTCCTCTCTCACCACATCCATAAACCTTATCTTAGGCCTTCCTCTTTTCCTGTTACCTGGTAGCTTCATCCTTAGCATCTTTTTCCCAATATACTCCGCATCCCTCCTCAGCACATGTCCAAACCAACGTAATCTTGCCTCTCTGGCTTTGTCTCCAAACCTTCCAACCTGGGCTGACCCTCTAATATACTTATTCCTAATACTGTCCATCCTCATCACACCCAGTGCAATTCTTAACATCTTCAACTCTGCCACGTCAAGCTCTGACTCAACAATCTTCCAAATACAAGAACTGCTTTGGTACATTTTTCTGTCAGCTGATTAAGACTTGATGGACCCAGACTGCAGTATGTGTATGTCATTGCTCATAAAGAAAGGGTTGAAGAGAATACTATATTATGCATCTGTGCTTGACACTTCATAGGTTCATAGGTGTGTACTAGGCTAATGTCCCTGGGGCCTTTACAGGCCTAGCCACAGGATTACCCTGCCATAGTGCCACCCAACCTTAGTTGCCAGTGCCTCTGTTGAGTAGAGCCACTGGTGTTATACCCCAGGAGAATTTTCTGTTTCCCATCCACTCATCAAGACTTCTCTTGAAGAGGGTCAGCGAGGTGCTCTGCTTGACATGTATGGGATGTCTGTTCCTTAGCATGGGCAGTTTCTAGGTTATGAGCCTGTCCCTCCAGCATGTTCTGTTAATTGTGGTAATGAGGTTGAGGTCTCTGGAGCATGTGGTACGGAGGGATTGGGATTTCTTTAGATGTAGCATTTCTAACAGAGCTGGGTCAGACATGGCTTTGTAAGTCAAGCAGAGCTCACCTCTAAGTAGGCGATATGAGACAGAGAATAGTTGGGAGCTTTTTGAGTCTGTCCATATAGGACAAGTGTTTAAGGCCTAGGATCCTCTTTGTGAGGTACTTTTGTGGCCTCTCCAGTTGTTGCAGTTGTCTAGTGAGGTACATGCCAAATGGGGCATTGTCCTTGATGATTGGCTTAATGAGGGAAGAGTAGAGGGAGACAATGACCTCTTTTTTCCTGGATGCAAAACCCTTAGTAATGAAATGTGCCACATAGAAGGACTTTCTGACCACAGTGGCAATGTGGTGGTCAAAAAAGATCAACCTGTGTTCCCAGATCTCTTATAATGTCTTCTGTGTTCAGTGGACTACCATCAATGTGGTAATTCATGGGAATTGGGTTTTTCCCAAATGAGTTTCTAAAAAAAACTGTGTGGTTATATGTCTTCTTTGAATAAACTACTTTTGTGTGCATGGAGAGGGAAGTGCACTTTCCCAACATCTCTTCCATCTCTGTGCTTTTGTCTTAACCACACTTCATCTATGCTACTTCTCTAAAGTTTGTCTGTGTACCAAGGTATTGGACTGAGTCACAGGGTCTTATATCGTAACAGTCCAGGAACACCACCTGGTTAAGTAAGTTGCTCATAGGCTTGAAGTAAGCAAGCGCAGGCTGAAGAAATCAATCCATGGTCTACAGGATGAAACTCATTAACAGCTCACAGCCTAAGTTACATTTGCTAACTGCCAGTGGGGCTGTCATTTACTTTCATGGCACTGCCATTTAGGCTGTGTGACCTTCCTTTCAAAGGATGGTTGTCAGTAGATCTCTGGTCTCATGAAGGGATACATTAGTGAGAGCTGCACACTGTGACACATTTTTAGCCTCACTCTGGGAGAGAAAAGTATGCGTTGCCTCTTCATTCACCTCCAACCACAACCAACTCCCCCATTACCGAGGCTATTAAATAAACTCAGGTCCTCCTACTCCATGTAGACAGCTACCTGTGACCAGGCGTTGGACATTTAACACATTACTGATAGGCATGTTGTACAGCAGAAGTTGACTAAATGTGAACAGACAGCAGAAAGTCACAGATAGCAGTGACTACAGTAGAACAGTATACTCACAACAAACCTGGACAGGCCGAGTGCTGAACACACTCATCAAGACAACTGGAATGAAAATCATCATGCTTATTACAGGAATTTAACTCACAATATCTGTTTAATGATTTTTACAGTGCACATATTCTAGGCACCTGCCATATTGCTATGCCATACAAGGAGCTAGAATGTCACAGTGCAGGTTACAGAAGATTCATAAAGTGGCAATGCACTGAGAAGATTACAAAGAACTTACATCTTGGGAGAGGTAGGAAAGAGAGATTATTTTAGACTTTTTAAAGCTGCAGGTTATTTTGTTAATTTTTTATAATGATTTTTTTTTTATTTTTGTACGTGTATGTTATATCTAGATAATGTACACCTTACCTGTGTTTTATACATTTTTATAATACAACTATGCAATTAATGTTCGTCAAAACTCCAATACAAATTTACATTTAAATTCCAAAACAGAAAAAAGGCAACTCAATGCTTTTGCCTTTCCAACTTCTAATGTTAAATGTATACAAATTCATAAATATTCCCAGGCCAATGAGTCTCATAACCATTCTCACCCTGCCAGTTCCCTTCCTCAAGCAGCACCTTCATTCCCCAAGAGTGGACATACTTGTCAAACCTGGAGTACATAGTCACTCAGCTTAAGTTTAAAAGAAGACAGCAAGTCACACTGCTTAACATGCACAGAAGTTTATTCGAATATAGGTTTGATACACCCTTGTGCGGAGACCTCTATCAGTGTTTTTCAGGACAACATTGGTTACAGGCCAAAGTGTGTCATAGTACTTAGTCCAGGCCAGACACCATTCTGTTTGCAGACCATGTGGTACGGCTGCCTATAGTGACAGAGAGTTGGGGGTGGACTATGTTTTATAAATGCTTGCCTAAAGTTGGGAGGATGGATATTGATATATTTTGGGTTGGTCTGCCCTGGAGGGGATTAACTAGAGCAGTTTTCCAAATTTGTAGCATGATATTTTGTGTGAGATATAGATTTTGTGTGTGTGTGTGTGTGTGTGTGTGTGTGTGTGTGTGTGTGTGTGTGTGTGTGTGTATACATATATCTACATATACATACATATATATGTATATATACATTATATATATATATATATATATATATATACAAATACATATATATACTGTTTTGGTGAATGAAAGACAGTGATTTGTTTCTTTGTTTGGAGATCTTTTACGGCTTTGGATAGACTCCTTGTCTAGGTTTTTATTACAATACTGAGATAGAAAGTCAGTAAAACCAAATTGGTAATCTTGGCTCACCAGCTCATAATTCCAGCTCACTTAGATCAGAATACCACTTTGAATGGAATACTTTGGATTTTATTTAGGGAAAAAATTAGCACCTCACCCCACCTCAGACCATGCAACACCTTACTAATGTGTGCTAACACTAAACTGGCCACTCCCCCTAACCTCAATCCTATACCTCCCCTTAGAAAGATCCTTTTTTATAACACTTCTGCTACACAATACACTCAGACATACACATCACATAGAACAGCACACATGCACAACACTAAATCTAGCCCTTTCCCTAGCCATTACCCTAACCCTAACTTGCAAACAGTTACACAACTACTACTACTCCTAATGCTGACACTTAAGAGTATACCCAAATATTTTGATATTAAAAAAACAAATCCAAACATTCCTTACCCACATGCACTCAATCTTCCTCCTTTCAACATCTCCAGCACTCAAAAAATAATGATTTTGATGGATTTCCCATCACTTCACTCTGCTAATGACCTGCAGATAAGACAGTGAAGTTAACCTATATGTACATACAAATATGGATACACAAGTCCACATGCAGTTTTGGACTTTCTTTGAGCTTCCTTGTAGCTAAGGGGGTGATGGGAAGAGAACATTACACAAACAGACAGACAAACACATGGGCGTTAGCCCTGCACTGCCTAGCAAAAGTATTTAGAAAGTACAGTTTTGTACCTACCATAAATGTAGATGTCCGAACTGGATAGCATCTGCAGTCATAACAAGTGGGTTGTCCTGTCGTCAGGCAGCCCTGCAGTCGGCCGGATTCCAAAGTCCGGGTCCGGCTTCGGCTGATGTCGCACTCCACCCGACGTCATCTCTGTTGGTCTTCGGGTATAAAAGCATCAGCCGACGCCATTTTCCTCAGTGTTTCTTGCCCCAGATGCCAGTAGCCCTCTTGCAGGCTAAAATTTGGATAGATGCCAATGTTTCCAAATAGATAGAGGTAAACACAAAAATAAGCATATATGTACATATATACAAACAAATAGACCATAAAGACTCCCGCCAACAGCAAGCTATTAGGAGGGTAAACACCCTAGGAGTACCACAGAGGGAAGGCGGAGGGTAATCCTGACTGCAGATGCTATCCAGTTCGGACATCTACATTTATGGTAGGTACAAAACTGTACTATGTCCTTCATGGATGCATCTGCAGTCATAACAAGTGGGTAGAATACCATAGCCAACTAGGGAGGAGGATAAAAGTAGATTATGGTGTGTTTAGGATCCCTTGCAGTACAGCAGTGGCAAATCCTGCTCGGGATCTGGAATATAGAGGCAAATTATAATGCTTGGCAAATGTATGCACGGAGGTCCAAGTAGCCGCCTCAATAATGTCTTTGGTTGCCACTCCTCGTAAGAAGGCTGTGGTAGTGGCTGTTGCCCTTGTAGAATGAGGTCTTATGTTCTGTGGAATTGGTTTTCCATGGAAGGAGTAACAGTATCGTATGCAATTTCCTATCCATTTGGAGATTGTCTGTTTGGAAATAGCTTTTCCTTCCCTTCCTGTTGCATAGGCTACAAAAAGTTGATCAGTCTTTCTGCTATTTTTTGTTCTGTCCAAGTAGTAGCGTAACTGTCTATGTACATCCAAGGTATGCAGTATTCTTTCCCCTCTGTTTTGTGGGTTGGGAAAGAAGGTAGGTAGGTGGATTGCCTGGTTTAAAGATACTCTGGATACCACCTTGGGCATAAATGTAGGATTAGTCCTCATGGACACTCTATCTTGGTGGAAGATTAGGAAGGGTTGCACTGCCATTAAGGCCTGTAGTTCTGAAACCCTCCTTGCTGAAGTAATTGCCAGTAGGAAAGCAGTTTTCCATGACAGGTGTTGTAGGTCTGCTGTTGCTGCTGGTTCAAAGGGTGATAGTGTCAACTTTTCTAGCACAAAGTTTAAATCCCAAGCTGGTAATGGTGGTTTCCTTGGAGGTTTTACATTCTTGATTCCTCTGAGGAACTGCCTGAGCAAAGGGTGCGAAAAACAGGTGGATCAAAGCTGTATTCTGCTGAAATAGCTGATGCATGTATCTTGATGGAGGAGTAGGACAGGCCTGAATGAAGAAGTTCGCCAGATACTCCAGAATGTTAGGCATATCTATGTTTGACACATCTTTTCCTCTTTCCGTTACTCCAAAAGACAAACCTTTTCCATTTTCCAGCATAGTTCCTTCTTGTTGAAGGTCTGCGTGCTTCAAGAATAATGTCTTTAACTCTTTGGGAAAGTTCTGGATTAGCTGCTGCTATGTGATGTTCCATGCAGTCAGTTGCAGCGTTTTTAGGTTTGGATGTATGATGCTGTAGTTGCTCTGAGTTAACATCAAAGGCATCAGGGTATTGGCCACATATTGTTCGAGACATGCTCTTCAGTAGTGGGTACCAGTGTTGTCTTGGCCAGTTTGGAGCTATCAGGATTATCCTTGGACGTTCTTCCTTGATTTTTAGTAGTACCTTGTGTATCAAAGGAAGAGGTGGGAATGCATATGCTGTTAGGCCTTTCCAGTTGAAGGAGAGTGAGTCCACTTTCCATGCTAGTGGGTGGAATGTCCTTGTGCAGAGTGTTTTGAGCTGGTGATTGAGAGGTGATGCGAATAGGTCTATCTGTGGCATTCCCCATTTCTTTGAGATGGTCTTGAAGATGTCCGGTGCAGCTTCCATTCGTGGGCATCCGAAGTGGTTCTGCTTAATATGTCTGCTAGAGTATTGTCTTTCCCGGTACAAATATTGCCTGTAACTGAATGTTGTAGCTGAGTGCCAGGGTCCACAGCTCCAAGGTCATTCTGCATAGGGGTATGAATGAGTGCCTCCCTGTTTGTTGATGTACCACATGACTGTGGTGTTGTCTGTCCTTATCATCAACTGGCCCTCTTTGAGGAATGGTTTGAACTTTTGGATTGCCAGTTTTACTGCCAGCATTTCTTTTAGATTGATGTGTAGGTGAAGTTGATCCTGTGTCCACAATCCTTGCACGCATTTGTCCAGCATGTGGGCCCCCATCCTAGGTCTGAAGCGTCTGTTGTGATGGTCTGGCTTGGTTGACATCTGCGAAAGGGTAGGCCTGGGTTTGACTGGCATGCCTGAGCCCACCATAGGAACTCCTGTTTTAAGCATGGAATTAGTGGGATTTCTGTTTCTAGACTGTGTCTGTGTTGGGACCATAAATTCTTTAGGTACCACTGTAGTTTCCTCATATGTAGTCTGGCAAATGGGACCAAGATTATGCATGATGCCATGAAGCCCAAGGCCTGCAGAACTTTTCTTGCTGTTAACTTGTTCAGTTTTGTTAGTGCCAAGAAGTAAAGAGGAAGTTCTTTTGTTTTTCTGTAGTCAGGAATGCCATTTGTTGTACTGTGTACAATTCAGCTTCAAGAATGTCCTTGTTTGGGATGGTATCAGCCTTGACTTTTGTAAATTGACTGTGTATCCCAGTCCTTGTAGCAAGTAAATGACCCTTTGTAAATCTGTTGTCAGCTTGCTTTTGTTGTCCCCTTGTAGTAGGCAGTCGTCCAGGTATGGGTAAATTTGAATTCCCTGTAGTCTGCAATGGGCGATTACTGATGCCAGGCATTTTGTGAATACTCTGGGCGCAGTAGATAAGCCAAAGGGCAATGCTGAGAATTGATAGTGCTCTGATCCTGCAAGAAATCTGAGGTATCTTCTGCAGATTGGTCGAATGGGGACGTGCAGGTATGCCTCCTTGAGATCTAGAGTTACTAGCCAAGACTCCTTGCCCAGCATGGGAAGAAGTTGCTGTAGGGTCAGCATTTTGAATTTTGGGACAATGATGTATGTATTTAAGGTGGACAGGTCGAGAATTGGTCTCCAACTTTTTCCTTTCTTGGAACTAGGAATAGTCTGGAATAGAACCCCTTTCCTTGTTCTGCTGTTGGCACTCTTTCCACAGCTCTCATGTTTGCTAACTCCATTATCTGGCGTAGAGCCTCTGTTTTTGATTTGGAGGTAGATTTGGCATTCCTCTTTTGACTGGTAAAGTGTGGAAGTGAAACCGGTAACCTTGATCTATGGTTTGTAAAATCCACTTGTCTTTTGTTATGTAGTGCCAGTTCTTTGAAAATAAGGTTAACTTTCCGCCTAGAGGAGCTGCTATTTGTTCCCTGGTAGGCGGAGTTAGGATTAAGTCACTGTGGTTGTGCTGATGTAGTGGCAGTGGCTGTGTCTGTGCCTCTGTTGTTACCTTGCCACTGTCGTCCTCTGTAGGCCCCTCCTCTGGATTGGTTTCTGCCTCTGGAACGTCTATTCCTGCCCCTTTGAAATTTTGTGGAGTCAGGAAAGGACCAATTTTGGCAGGCCAGTTCCTGCTAAACCTTGGGGGTTGAACCTGCAAGAAATCTTTGACAGTTTGAACAGATTTTGCCTTTTCTTCCATTTTCTTCATAACCTGCTGGGCAGGTGTACCAAACAAACTTGTCTTGTCCATAGGAGCATCTAGCAACTTAGCTTTAACATGATCTGGTAAAGCTTGTTCCTTTAGCCATGCATGCCTTCTTATCACTGTGCCTGTCATGGCTGATCTAAATGAAGCCTCCAGTGCATCATAGCCACATTTTAAGGAATGGTTGCTAACTTGTTGTATGTTATTTACCATCTCTAATACATATTTCTTATCAAGAGATTCATCAGTGGTTAGTTTTTTAGTTAACTGATCAAGCATAAACTCTTGGTATTGTATCATGTGAAACTGACAGTTTAAAGCTCTAGCTGAGAGAGTAGCTGAAGTGTAGACCTTTTTACCCCATCTGTCTAATGACCTTGCTTCCCTTTCAGAAGGAATAGGGTTTTTAGCTGTGGTCGCGGCTACTGCCTTGGGACCCTGGGATATAGTTTCTGGGTCTGCAAGAGGGGCCTTGTAAAGGTGGAGATGAGTATCTGGCACCCTGTAAAATCTGTCTGGTTTGGCAGGGGCTGGGGGTAAAGAATCTGGAGCGGAGCAAACATCATTGAAAGCATCATCCACCACAGAGAGAACAGGAGGTATAGCCAAGGGCCTGTGCTGTGGGAGGTGCAGAAAGGTCCTAAGTCTTTTTCTGGAGTCTGAAAAATCCTGTTGCTGCCATTGGAACTGTTCTGGCATGGCATGCAAGGTTTCCCCAAAGGAGAATTCTTCTGGTGGGAAGCAGCTGGAATGGATTCTTCAGCATCAGAATCTTCAAAATTGGAGAAGGGAGCCTCTGGCTGGTCAGTTATGTCTGATTCATCAGCAGAATCATCAGAAGACACTGGCTCAGCGGGCTCTGCCCTAGGTCTCTTCTCTGGGGCTGAGAGGCCCTGTCTGGGTGAGATTGAGATCCTCTAATTAAAGAAATTAAATCTTCTGCCAAAGAAAGCATTTGAGAACTAGAAGAGGGCCTGGATGTGGGGCGTTTAACAGGCACTGATTTAGTAGTCTTGGCTGCTTTAGCCCTGGCGAAGGCCTTAATGGACATGGCTGCTGGAGGCCTAGCAGCACCACGTGCTGGGGTAGAGACATCCAAGGGGATGGTGTCTGATAAGTCAACCACCGTAGTGGGTACAATTTCTGAGGTCGATTCAAGAGTTGTAGCAGGGGCCTCAGTTGTAAGAATAGGTTCAGCTGTACTTTGATCAGTTTTCTCGGTTTCGGCGAAACCGAGACACTCATGTTTGCTTTACCGTGGTTTCGGCGAAACCGCGGACCGCGAGTGTCGGTCTTTATCTTTGCGTTTTTGGTAGATTGGGTAGTCGGAGGATCCGGCGGCATAATGTACGCAAAATCAGTACCGAAAAACTGTTCTGCAAACTCCGACCGGCGCCTAAGCGTTCGTCGGTTGAAAGAGGCACAGGCGAACAGGCTGCTACGTCGTGGGCTGGGCCTAAACAAGGCAGACAGTAAGAGTGGAAATCTTTATGAGGTATTTGTTTCCCACAGGTTAAACAATTGTTAACTTTTTCTGACATCAGCTGAGGCAAGAAAGAGTCCCCAACGGGTACTTAGCTTTAGAAGTCTTCGAAGTAGTATTCGGTAGAAGTAATCTCTGGATCCGACCGACCGGCACTTGCGAACAGCTTCTGCTTCGGGCGCCGCGCGGCAAGAAAGACTGAGGAAAATGGCGTCGGCTGATGCTTTTATACCCGAAGACCAACAGAGATGACGTCGGGTGGAGTGCGACATCAGCCGAAGCCGGACCCGGACTTTGGAATCCGGCCGACTGCAGGGCTGCCTGACGACAGGACAACCCACTTGTTATGACTGCAGATGCATCCATGAAGGACATCCTAACAAATTCAGATCAGCTCCAGCGTCAAAGGTCATGTCAAGTATCTTGTAAAACTTCTAGCACATTTACACAAGAAGACAGACAATCCAGTATATCTAGTATGGAAGAAAAAGGATACAAACTGCACCCACCACAAGGTGGAAATTCTTTACAGAGAAGCAGCCTTGTGTCTAGGAGCAAGTGCTGACACTGGGTGCACAGGTCAGACCAAGCTCCTTAACAGTAAGATCTAACATGTACATCTTGAGCTCCCACCAGACATCTAACAATTGACTGATGCTCACATTTTGAGGTGCAAGTCCCTTTGCATATTGTCAAAATGGGATTCTCCTTGACTACAGTCTTCTGAATTAGAAGGCAAATCCTTGTGCCTAAACACCCACAATCTACAGCCATGTGACTCAAGGCACACATCGTCAGGACCTCACTGGTTAACTAAAGGCTGCAACTATTCAAGAATACTAGAACATACACCCCAGGATGGGAGTTGATGGTTGCACCTCTCTAACCTCTGGAAAGGCTCATGCTTGAATCCTTAGATGAGGGTGAGTTCACCACCTGAAAGAAAAGGTGGACATGAAACTTGCCAAAAGGAGGCCTGAACTTGTCTTGAGAGTGTTTTTCATGAATGTAATGATCCAGTGAACAACTAAGCCAAAACTATGACACTCAAACTACTCTTTATGTGAACAGATAATGAACACTACCTTTCAATGAAGTAGTTCAGGAATTCGTCCCTCCATCAATTGTAAAACCTCTAGCACTTGCAGCAGTTACTAATATCATTTTCTTTGTAGGTAATATGATGCTCACAGCAAATTTGCTATGGTGAGATTTAGACTCGTGGAAACAAGACTCTACTAGAAGAGCAATGATCAAAATCAGAGCTGTACAAGCAGCAAAACAGATCTGGCAGTTCTGAGGAGAGGACCAGCTGTATGCAGTCAATATTTTACATCACAACATGCACTAACTAGGCATTTGGATACCCCTGAGTGCAGGATTTTGTTGAAAAATGTGCTAAATTCTGATTATTAAAGGATTACAACCTTGTCAAGGACCAATTAAGGAGAGTTCTCATAGTTATATCTAAAAAAACAACCTTACCCACTACCTTAAAACGTTGTACATCTCATAATGGTCACGGAGATCTAGCATCATAAATTATGCTCCCAGTGAAACAATGGATTACCACCTCTGCCCGTCTCCATTCAGGTTGCTGTTGCCAACACGCACTACTCAGGACTGGCTTATAGCCCCACTGAAATGAAAGTCAAACTGAATTTATTACTTTTCGGGATCCTGTGCTTTTCAGTAACTCTCTCAGAATCACACAAGTCTATTTTAGTTCTAATAATTGGACTATTCATTATCCCCTGATTTACTCAAACTCATGTAGGAAGCCCATAAAATCCCTTATTGTGTACAATAATTAATGTACAAAGCGTGATGTGATCCAGTGTTTCAGAAAGCACAATAATAGTCTTGACAGGATACGTCTCTGTAATACAAATAATGTCAGTCCAGCTTATTATTACTTAATTTCATCCATTGTTGCAGTTCCTACCTGAAGTGAGGGCCAGACATTAAAAATATCAGTCTGTGCTCCTGAGCTCCCTGTAGCACCCAGTCATTTCTTAATCACATCTTCAAGATCTACTCTCTTAGTCTCTGATATCCTACATTTCGGCCTACAGCATGGCACCATAAATATACCATGGTCTGCACTTTTTTAAAACAATGTACACGGTACAGTACAATGTGTTAAAATTAAAAAAGGAACTCTCTAACACATTCACCATGGTTTTATCACCTCAAGACCTTTTCAGTAATGAAAATGTATGATGTCCAAAACATGCAATGTCCGTGGTAAGAAGGGTCTGCATTTAGGGGTGGGGACTGCACTTTGAAATTTGGCTTATAGTTCCAGAATTCCTGGCTATGCCTCTCCATAGCATACATTATAAATGCACTTCCTGAACACATATAGCCAGAGCTGGGCATTGCAAATTTATCTACTTTAAACATCTGATAGCTAAGTGCGATGGACCTTGTGATCAGTTTTCAGGCATAGCCCAAAAAATAATAAAATTACAACAGAAATCATAGAAAGAATAACAAACCATGCTAGTACTAAGTAACCATTACACAGAAAAGGATAACACTGATATAATAAAGACCTATTCATACGCTAGACTCCTGCTACCTATTCATATGCTAGACTCCTGCTACCTATTCATATGCTAGACTTCTGTTACTTCCATTGCTGCCAAACACTTATTTACTAAGATAACTGAACTTGTGAACTCTGCAGCTATAACTGTTACCATTATGTGCAGCAGGAGAGAAACATATGCTTTTAGTTATCATAATGTAATTGCAAAAGCGAACAGAAACTTCACTGCAGGTTGTGCATTCATAAGGTAAAGTTAAAGGAAACAGACATCTTTTGTACATTAATGAAAACAGCTGCATCTTCACTCGACTGACATCAAGAGTATTCTTATCCATATATGATGTTCACAGATGGAGAACTCTTGTCACTTGGACATGGAGTTCATGGGGTGAAATGGTGACAAAAGTATGAAAACGACCAACAGTTGTCCTGGTGTACATGGTCACAGCTAATGCTTAAGCAAGTATGCGATAGTGATTTGAACAAAAATAGTAAAAAATACATTTTTTGCTGCCAGCAGATTGCAGCTATTCTAAATGGTTTAAAGGAATGTTATGCTCCACAATACTTAATCTTTTTTCTGAGTCATTTTACGTATTTTAGTAGTACGTTGGTTATGTTACTTTGTATGTTAGCATATTATTTAGTTTTTTTTTTCTTTAGTTAGTTTAGATCAGTGGTCAGTAAACAATAGGTCAGGGGCCACTGGTCCTTACATAGCCCACAGTACCTGTAGATTTAACAATGGATGCAGCCCATATCTAGTTCTTATGTGATCCTAGAGCTGTTTAACTCTGACCAGAAGTACTCACTGAGTAACTGTCTTAACGCAGGTGAAGTCATTGCCTGTACTAATGCTAGAACACTCACAGTGGTCTACACACTGATGTTTGCCTGGTCAAAGTGTTTCCTCAAATGGCAGAGCCACTGAGGTAGGACAAACTGCATTACTTTAGATGTCCAGAACCCCAAGGTCACTCATCTGCCACAATTCTTGAATGAATGCTGTCTTTGTGAAGTAAGGAAGGAAACTAACTTAACTACTATGGTCTCATTCACAAAAACAGCTGGTGAGTTTATAATGCAGGAGATACATACTCCTTTTTTATAAACTGTGAAACAAGTCTGATCTTAACCATCAGAATGGTGAACAATATCTCCTTCTTGTCTTCTATGTGGACAGTGTTGCTGCTGGACAAACTGTATGGTTAGGATCCCCATCATTTGTAGACAGCAGTCACCTTTAAATGGGTGTAATTCACTGGTTCATTATATATTTTTTTAATTCGCTTAAATTGTTGCTTTTTAGGGAGAGCTGATATTGCTTACTGGAAAATATTAGGGTTCAACCAAACACCCTAATAATGGGCAATTTCAACTACCCCACCATTAACTGGGAAAACTACTCAAGTACCAACTCCTTCGCTCAACGCTTTCTGGAATTCATAAACTCCAATGCCCTGGATCAACTTATCCACACCCCCCACCAGGGGCAACAATATCCTAGATCTAGTCATTACCAACATGAGTGACCAGTGTTCCACACCTGAAGTCAACGCCTCATTGGTCTGATCCGACCATAAGCTAATTACCCTAGATATCCACATCCTGCCCCCACCCCCCCATTAAGGAAACCATGGTAAAAAGTTCTCCAAAGCCAACTTCATGCTTCTTAAGACAGAAGTGGTGAACTTCATGACACCCATGCAGATGGACAATACAGTTATGACTACTGAATCCTACACAATTGCACTTTATAAGCACTTACATGAGTGCATTGATTGTGCTATCCCAAACAGAACCAAGGCGCTATCCTCCAAAAAAAGGAAGCCAATCTGGTGGTCCCCTGCCATAAACAAACTGTACAACAGAAGGAAGAAACTGTTGCAAAAGAGAGTAAAATCCCATGAGTGGAGGAGCTCCCTGGTCAGCCTCAGTAAGAAGCTGCGATCCCTGATAAAATCCTCCAAAGCTAGTTACGAAAACAAAATCGCCACTGATTCTAAAGACAACCACAAAGCATTCTATAGCTATGTCAAGAATCTCAATGGCAGCACTCAGATCTGCTCTGAGTTACAGCACAATGGCACTAAACATACAGACCCAATTGATATTGCCAACATCCTGGCAGATAGGTTCAGTGCTAACTTTACCCCCCTCTCACCCCCTAAAGAGCCCATCTCTATACCAGAAGAATGTAAAGTTCCTGTAATCATGGCTGCACAGGTAAAAACCACACTCTCCAAAGCCAAGAACACAGCATCCATGGGACCAGACAATATCCCAGGCTGCGTTCTACATGAACTACAGAACGAACTGGCACCCCACCTAAGTACCATGTTCAATCATAGCCTCACCTCAGGCTTTGTGTCTGCTGAATGGCGCACAGCAACGGTTATCACACTCCACAAGGGGGGAGCCACCACGGACCCCAGGAACTACCGCCCCATTAGCCTGACAAGCCTGGTCTGCAAGACCATGGAACGTATCATCATGGAACTTATAAACAAAGACATTGGTAATCTCCAAACATTGGACCCCACCCAGTTCGGGTTTGTAAAAGGCAGATCATATCTCCTAAACCTGATAGACATCTTTGAAGCAGTCACCA
Source organism: Protopterus annectens (assembly GCF_019279795.1). NCBI lineage: Eukaryota > Metazoa > Chordata > Ceratodontiformes > Protopteridae > Protopterus > Protopterus annectens. The sequence goes on from NC_056739.1 coordinate 1,372,448,991, forward strand.
AAGCCATAGACAAGGGTAAGGTGGGTCACACAGCCTATCTAGATCTTGCCAAGGCTTTCGACACCATCCCCCACTCTGGAATTATAGATAAACTTACTAATGGGTTGCCAACTGGCTCAGTGACAGAACCCACACTGTGAAAGTAGCAGACTCCAAATTCAACTTCAGTCCAGTGACAAGTGGAGTACCACAGGGTTCAGTCCTGGGTCCTCTCCTGTTTGGTATCTACTTCTCTGAAGTACAGGCTAACACAGAAGGTCTTTGGCTAATGAAGTTTGCAGATGACTGCAAACTAGGAGCCATAATTGAAACTTCTAATGATGTGGACATCCTACAAAAGGGCCTCACTGAGATAGATGCCTGGTGTCAAAGCCATGGCCTCAAGCTCAATGCCAAAAAGTGCATTGTCATCCCCTTTGGTAAAAACTCTGTACCCATGAACTACAACATAGGCGGTAGTATACTTAACACCAAAAGTGTGATAAGAGACCTTGGGACACAGGTGGACAGTAGTCTCTCCTTTGATAATCACATCGCCACAGTAGTCAGGAAATCCTTCTACGTGGCACACCTCATCACAAAAGGTTTCTCATCCAGAAAAAAAGAGGTCATTGTTCCCATCTACTCATCACTCATTAGACCCATTATAGAGTACAATGCCCCTTGTGGTATGTACCTCACAAAACATTTACAACAACTGGAAAGGCAGCAGAAATACCTCACAAAGAGGATTACCGGCCTCAAACAAATGCCCTATGCAGACCATCTCAAAAAGCTCCAGCTTTACTCCGTCGCTTATTGCCTACTCAGGGGCGATCTCTGCCTAACATACAAAGCTATGTCAAACCTAGAGCTGTTGGACATGCTCAACTTAAAGAAATCCCAATCCCTCTGAGCTACATGCTCTAGGGACCTAAACCTTGTCACCACAATAAACAGAATATACCGGAGGGATAGATTCCTGTCCCAGAGACTTCCCATACTCTGGAATAAACTACCTATCTATATCAAACAAAGCTCCTCATTAGCACTCTTCAAGAAAAATCTTGATGATTGGATGGGAAATAGGAAATTCACCCCGGGGATCACCTCTGTGGCTCTGCTCGACAGTGGCACAGGAAAATAATTTTCTTGGGTGGCAAAAGCCAGGGTACCTTTTTGGCTGGGCTTGTATAGGCCCCAGGGCCGATAGCCTAGTACCTACCTATGAACCTATGAACCTATGAACTTCCATTGTAGTCCTCTCTGTTTTCATACTGGAGCTGAGTGTTGCCAAACCTGTTAGTATTCAGGTTAAGCTAGCATTACACTGTTCTGGAAAATGGGGCTGACCATGACAAGTTGCTATTTACCTGTTATTATGGCTAATACAATTCTGATACTCTATTAGGCATCAGAGTAAAGTGATGTAAATGATAGTAGCTTATTGTATGATGAAGAGACTGAGAAGAAAAAAGTAAACAAACAAATTAAAATGAAACGCTTCTCCTCGCTGCTCTGTTGCTTGATATTATTAAAAATGCATCTTTCATGTCCCTTATTTGGCTTGCAGTAGATTTATTATTATTTACTTAGCATTTTTTTCACAAGCCCACTGAGTGGGTCCAGAACAAAATACATTTTTAAATAGCTAACCACAAAATAAAGCAAAGGTTTGTTACCCCTGCTATTGCCAGCTAGAAATAGGTCAGTTTTGCTAGTAAAACTGTTGTCTTTTCCAGGGAACAAACAAGACAGTTAGTACTTTCCCCCCTATATATTGAGGAAGACACACCTGTTGCTCTAATGGTCATATTTCTAGTGTCAGTCCATATAAACAGTTTTGCAGAAAGTACAGTTTTGTACCTACCATAAATGCAGATGTTCGAGTGTACACCCTGCTGCAGTCATCACACTTGGGTTATCCTGTCGTCAGGCGGTTCCGCAGTTGGCCGGAATTCCAAAGTCTTGGTCCGGCGTCGGTTGCTGTCACTTCTTCCCTGACGTCAGTGCACCAGGGGTATATATAATGCATCTGACACTATTTTCTTCAGTTTTTCTTGCCCCAGATGTCAGGTGCCCCCAAAAAGGTGGTCAGAAATTAGTACCAAATTAAGTAATTTTTTGTACAAACACAAAATCCCTCCAGCTATAAGCAAATACATCAGGAAGGTATTGTAGAGATTTAGCCAGTTAGATCAGAGGGGATGGAGGGAGGGTAACCTGGACTGCAGCAGGGTGTACACTCGAACATCTACATTTATGGTAGGTACAAAACTGTACTATGTTCATCGTGTTACCCTGCTGCAGTCATCACACTTGGGTAGAATCCCAAAGCTAAGTATGGGTGGAGGAGTTATAGAGGGTTAGAGGAGGCTAGAAGGCCCTGCAGAACTGCAGTGGCGAAGCCAGCCCTAGTCTTAGAGTAAAGTGGTAAATTATAGTGTTTGGTAAAGGTGTGTACTGAACTCCAAGTTGCAGCTTCCAAAATCTCCTTGGTTGGAACCCCCCTGAGGAAGGCTGTAGATGTAGCTGTTGCCCTGGTAGAGTGGGGCCTAATGGTAGTAGGAACTGGTTTTCCATGATGGGTATAGCAAAAATGAATGCAATGTCCTATCCATTTGGAAATGGTTTGTTTTGATATAGCCTTCCCTTGTGAAGCTGTAGCATAGGATACAAAGAGCTGGTCAGATTTTCTGAAAGCCTTAGTTTTATCCAAGTAGCGAAGTTGCCTGTGAATGTCCAAGGAATGCAGGAGTCTTTCTCCTCTGTTCTGTGGATTTGGGAAGAAGGTGGGTAAGTGGATGGTTTGATTTAAAGACACACTGGAAACCACCTTAGGCATGAAGGAAGGATTAGTTCGTAGAGAAACTCTGTCTTGATGGAAAATGAGGAAAGGTTCCACTGCCATTAGTGCCTGCAGCTCTGAGACTCTTCTAGCTGAAGTTATTGCTAGCAGCAGGGCAGTCTTCCATGATAGGAACTGTAGATCTGCAGAGAAAGCTGGTTCAAAGGGAGGTAGCGTAAGTTTTTCCAAAACAAAATTGAGGTCCCATGTTGGTGTAGGTGCTCTCCTGGGGGGCCTAATGTTTTTTGCCCCTCTGAGGAACTGCCTTAGAAGTGGATGCAAAAATAAGGGTGGATCCGTGTTGTAGTGGGCTGAAATAGCTGATGCATGGATTTTAATGGAAGAGAAAGAAAGTCCTTTGTGCAACATCTCAGTTAAATACTGTAGAATCTGAGGCATGTGAGGCTGAAGTGTGTTTTGGCCTTTAGCTTGGTTCCTGGCACAAAACCTTTTCCATTTGTCCGAATAGGCCTTCCTGGTGCTGGGCCTCCTAGCTTCCAGAATAACATCCATAACTGCTTGGGAAAGAGGAGCTGGCTGGATGCTTAGGTGATTTGCCATGCAGCCAGATTTAAGGTTTTGAGCTGGCTGTGAAGAATCTGATTGTTTTGCTGTGTGAGCAAATGGGCAATTTGTGGTAAAATCCAATGTGGGCCCTGGGCCATATTCCTCAATAGTGGGTACCAGTGCTGGCATGGCCAGTCTGGGGCTATGAGTATCAGTCGTGATCTCTCCTTTCTGACTTTCAAAAGCACCTATGTGAGGAGAGACAATGGAGGGAAGGTATATACTGTCAGGATTTTCCAACTGAATGAGAGTGCGTCCACTTTCCAAGCTTGATAGTGAAGTGTCCTTGCACAAAATTTTGTTAGGTGATAGTTTTGAGGACTGGCAAACAGGTCTATGTCTGGAAGGCCCCATTTGTCATAGTTTGCCTGGCTGGGGGCAAGGTGAAAGCCTGACCCTTGTTGAGGTGACATGCCTGTGACCACCATAGAAACTCCTGTTGTAGGCAGGGAATGAGAGATATCATTGTGTCCAAGCTGTGGCTGTGTTGAGACCATACGCTTTTTAGGTACCACTGTAATTTCCTCATATGCAGCTTTGCAAATGGTATTAGTAGTATGCAAGATGCCATGAAGCCCAAGGCCTACAGAATTTTTCTGACATCGGTCTGAGGCAAGAAAAGTTTCCCCAATGGGGTACTTAGCTTTATTGTAGACTTCGGATCTGAAATTCGACTTCGAAAATCTCAGGAGTCGGCTGACCGGCACTTGCAAACTGCTTCTGCTTCGGGCACCGCGCGGCAAGAAAGACTGAAGAAAATGGCGTCGGATGCATTATATATACCCCTGGTGCACTGACGTCAGGGAAGAAGCGACAGCAACCGACGCCGGACCAAGACTTTGGAATTCCGGCCGACTGCGGAACCGCCTGACGACAGGATAACCCAAGTGTGATGACTGCAGCAGGGTAACACGATGAAAATCTGGATGAATGAAGTAGTTTCCTCATTGTTATTTCTTAGAATATGCTCACGAGTCTCTGTGAAATGGACATCTACAAATATTACACATGCTGGGAAGTATAACCCTAATAAAGTGCACGACATTCTCCTATCAACACTAAAAAGAAGATCGATAGCTGAGGTACACCTTAACCTCCAACTCCTGCCCATTTGGAAGTGGTCAGGGCATCTGCTCCACATTCTACTTTATCAAAGTCAGAACAATTAGAGCCTGTGCTCACTTACTTGTAGAGAAAGCACAGGGAGACCTTGTGACTACAAATACAGAGCAGCTACCTGCTGACAGGCATGTTTATGAATGGTAGATCACCACTGCAGAATCTGTCTGACTCTAAACTGTCAGCATTGACCACATTTTTTATATTAAAATATAACCAAAATATTTTGATTTAGGTACTGCTACAGAATAATCCTAACTCTATGGAAACAATGCTAGTAACGCATTTCTGCTCTTCCTTTATCATCTTTCACATTAACTTGAATTCAGTACTTCTTTCTTCTGTTTTTGAAGGATGAATCTCACCCCTTTTAGCCTGGTGGTTAATTGTGTGTTTTATGCACCTCACGTCTTAATGTTTATTTCTTTCTGTGCCTAAATGGATTTAATGCAGGTTATTCCTATTAACCTGTCTGCCAGTTGGTTGCAAACTAAATCAGGCTGCCCAATCAGACAGTACCGTGTGCTTCTGAGTTCATGCTAATCACTCTTCTGCAAAACAAACATACACACAAGTCCCATTGCATTCAAGGTACAGTGCATACAAGCACAATGCACGATATGATCCACACTTTTAAGGCTGAAGTTAGGGGCGGGGTAGAAATAGAATTGAGGTTAGCAGATGAGCAAGGGTGGGCTCCTAACTCAAACCCTATACATTAGGGTACTAAATATCTCTTCCTTAACAGTATCACTCACTATACAAACTATATCTGATAGTTAGTTATGCTTTTTTGTTGTTGCTTAAGATGACTACAAAAGGACTGTTTTTTTCGATTAAAGGTAAGTTTGATATTATTTTTAGATTAACTACAAAAGCAGCATTTTGTGCACGTCATTATTATTAGGATGTATATGAGCAAATGCTTTTTTCAGACTGTGAATAACAGTGAACACATATGAACAAAGTACAGTTGTGTACACTTACCATAAATGTAGATGTTCGAGTGTATTCACTGTTGCAGTCATCACATTTGGGTTATCTGCTTGCAGTAGCCCTCAGTCGGCCTGATTATCAAAGTCTTGCGTCCTGCGTTGGTTGCTGTCTCATCTTCCATGATGTCAGGTAGTCAGGGGTATAAAGCATGCAGCTGACGCCATTACATCAGTTTTTCTTGTTCCAGATGTCAGATGCCCCCTAATGTGAAGCAATTAAATATATATATATATATATATATATATATATATATATATATATATATATATATATATATATATATATATATATGTATATAAGGTTATACCTCCAACAGAAAAGCAAATACACCAAAAAGCTGTTAAGCATAGTAAAAAAGGATAGAGATATAGCCAAAAGAAGTGAGGGAGCTGGAGGGAGGGTAACCAGGACTGCAACAGTGAATACACTCGAACATCTACATTTACGGTAAGTGTATACAATTGTACTATATTCTTCATGTGTCACTGTTGCAGTCATCACATTTGGGTAGATTCCCAAAGCTAAGGATGGGAGGAAGAATTTAGATAGCATTAGGACCAGCTATAAGGTCCTGCAAGGCTGCAGTGGCAAAAGCAGCTCTGGATTTACAGAAAATTGGTAAATGGTAATGCTTGGTGAAAATATGTACAGAACTCCAGGTAGCAGCTTCTAGGATGTCCCTGGTAGGGACACCTCTGAGAAAGGCTGTAGAGGTAGATGCAGCCCTGGTGGAATGTGGTCTTATCCCCTGTGGGATAGGTTTTCCATGGTGCTTATAGCATAAATGAATTCAATGGCCTATCCATTTAGAAATGGTTTGCTTTGAAATGGCCTTCCCCTCTGCCCCTGCAGCAAATGCCACCAGCAGCTGTTCAGATTTCCTGAGAGGTTTAGTCCTGTCCAAGTAAAATTTAAGCTGGCTGTGCACATCTAAGGAGTGCAGTATACGTTCCACTTTGTTCTGTGGATTAGAAAAGAAGGTTAGCAAATGAATGGACTTGAGCCACACTGGATACTACCTTGGGCATGAAGGAGGGATTGGTCCTGAGGGACACCCTGTCCGCATGAAAGATGATGAAAGGCTCCACTGCCATAAGGGCCTGTAATTCAGACACCCTTCTTGCTGAAGTGATGGCTAAAAGGAAGGCTGTCTTCCAAGAAAGGAATTTCAACTCTGCATTTGCAGCTGGCTCAAAAGGTGGTAGAGTAAGTTCTTCCAATACAAAGTTAAGGTCCCAGGCAGGAGTAGGGGCTCTCCTGGGTGATCTTAAGTTTTTGGCCCCTCTGAGGAACTGCTTGAGCAGTGGATGAGAGAAGAAGGGTGATTCTGTGTTGTAATGAGCCGAAATGGCTGAGGCATGAATTTTGATGGAGGAAAAAGAAAGGCCCTTGTGAAGCATCTCAGTTAAGTATTGAAGACTCTGAGGTAAATTGGGTGCCGCTGTGCTCATCCCCTGAGTTTGGTTCCAGGCACAGAACCTTTTCCATTTTTCGGCATTAAATTTTCTTGCTTCCAGAATGACAGCCAACACTTGTTTTCTGAGGGATGGTAACGGAGAGATCAAGTAATTAGCCAGACTGCCTGGTTCAGGGTTTGAAGCTGAGGGTGCAGAATCTGGCCCTTCTGTTGGGACAGCAGGGTAGGGGTCTGAGGCAGGTGCCATGGTGGCAGCAGTGACACACTACACAAGAGGGGGTATCAGTGTTGGCATGGCCAGTCTGTTGCAATCAGTATCGTCCTTGGTTTGTCCTGTTTGATCTTTAGTAGTACCTTGGAGAGGAGAGGCAGAGGAAGAAAGGCATAAACTGATAGATTTTTCCAGGTGAAGGACAGGGCATCCACTTTCCAAGCTAGTTTGTGGGGAGTCCTTCTGCAGAATTTATCCAATTGGTAGTTCTGTGGGGAGGCAAACAGGTCTATCTCTGGGCTCCCCCATTTGTTTATCAACATGTTGAATGTCTTTGGTTCCAGTTTCCACTCGTGTGGGTCCATGAGATTTCTGCTTAGGTTGTCTGCCAGTGTATTTAGCTTTCCTGGCAAGAATTGAGCCTGTAGGTGCACTTGGTAGCTCAAGGCTGTGTTCCACAGAGCCATGGCTAGTCTGCAGAGAGGGTATGAGTGGGTTCCCCCCTGCTTATTTATGCACCACATAACAGTGGTGTTGTCCATCTTTACCATTAATTGTCCTGGAAGAATGTGGTCCTTGAAGGCTGTCAGAGCATTCTGTACAGCTAACATTTCTTTTTGATTATTATGCAGGTGCATTTCACTTGGGTTCCATTTGCCCTGAATGCACCTCCCTGCCTGGTGAGCCCCCCATGCATAGTCTGATGCATCTGTTGTTAGGCTTTTGGGAAGCAGGGGGTAGAGTGAATGGTAGTCCCTTGTTGTGGTGGCAGGCCTCTGCCCACCAAAGTAACTCTAACTGTAGGCAAGGTATGATAGGAATCATTGCTTCTAGATCCTGAGAATGTTGACACCATAGGCTTTTTAGATACCATTGTAGTTTCCTCATATGCAGTCTTGCATATGGAATTAGGTGAATGCAGGAGGCCATGAACCCCAAGGCTTGCAGTTCTTGCAGATAGCAGGGTCTTTGTGGCCACTAGTTTGAAGTAAGCTATCAAATGAACTTGTTTCTCTGGCGTGAGGAAAGCCATCTGGGAAGTTGTGTTTAAGCTTGCTCCCAGGAATACAATTTATTGGCAGGGTACCAGCTGTGATTTCTTGTCGTTTATGGTGTACCCCAGAAAGGTTAGCGCTTTTTGTACAAACGCCAGATGATTCAATAGTATGTCCTGGCTTTCTGCCTGAATTAGACAATCGTCCAGGTATGGGTATATTTGAATATTTATTTGCTTGCAAAATGCAATGACTGGAGCTAGGCACTTTATGAATACCCTGGGCGCAGTGGATAAGCCAAAGGGCAGTGCAGAGAACTGATAGTGTATGAAGCCTGCTTTGAAGCGAAGGTATCTTCTGCAAGACTCCCTGATTGGGATGTGCAGGTAGGCTTCCTTTAAATCCAGTGATGCGAACCAGGCATCCTTGCCTAGCATAGGAAGCAACTGGTGAAGAGTTAGCATCTTGAATTTTGGGATCACCAAAAAGTGTTTAGGATAAGAGAGATCCAGGATAGGATGCCAGGAGTTGTCTTTTCTGGGTATCAGAAACAGTCTTGAGTAGAAACCTTGTCCCCTTTCCTCTTCTGGGACAGTCTGAATAGCCCTTATACTTAAGAGAGAGAGAGAACTTGCTTTTGAGCCTCTGCCCACTGATTTGGGGGTAGATCTGGCCAACCATTTGGGGTTGGTAGCATGTGGAAGTGAAATCTGTATCCTTGAGAAACTATGTTTAAAACCCATTTGTCCTGGGTAATGAGTTCCCAGTTTTTTGCCTGCAGAGCAATCTTTCCCCCTAAAGGAGCAGTCAGTTGAGAAGGGCTTGGAAGTTTTAAAGTTATGTCATTGAGACAGTTTACCGTAAGGGGGGGGGTCTTACTACTCCCTGCTTTGGAAGTGGGAGTCCCCCACTGCTTAGTCCTACTTGTACCTTGGGACTGAAGCCTGAGTGTTCTGCTGGTTCTGGGTTTGGATTGAGAAGGCCTGGAAGAGGCAGGAAAGGACCAGTTCTTAGAGGGTCAATGCCTACTAAATCTTGGAGGCTGCAATTGCAGGAAATCTTTTAACAGTTTGCATAGATTTAGCCCCCCCCCCCATCTTTTTAAGAACTTCTGCTTTGTTGCCAAACAGGCGGTCCTGGTTTAAGGGAGCATCCAACAATTTAGCTTTAACATGATCTGGCAAAGATTGCTCCTTAAGCCAATCATGCCTTCTAAATACAGACCCAGTAACAGCAGCCCTGCAAAATGCCTCTAGTGAATCAAAACTACATTGCAAAGTATGTTTTCCAACTTGTTCAGCAGAATGCATTAAATCCTGTAAATCCTTATTTTCAGCACAGTCAGGAATCAACATAATTTTCTGTTTAAGCAATGCAATAATATGCTGCTGATACTTTTAACACATGAACCTGGCAATTTAAGGCCCTAATGGCCAAGGTTGCAGAAGTGTATACCTTCTTACCCCATCTATCCAGCGCCCTGGAATCTCTATCAGAGGGGGTAAGATTTTTGGCAGTAGTAGCCTTTATGCCCTTGGGTCCCTGTGAAATGGTGTCAGGATCCGCAGCAGGATTTTTAAAAAGGAACTTGTGAGAGTCATGAACCCTGTAATATCTATCTGGTTTTCTGTTAGCAGTAGGTAGGGAGTCAGGGGCCAAGCTAGACTCTGTAAAGGCATCATCAACAATGTCCAGTACAAGGGAGATAGCTCCTTAAGAGTATGCAAGGTTTCACCAAAAGAGAAATCCTCTGGAGGGGAAGCAGAGGGAATAGAGTCCTCTGCATCAGAATCCTCATAGGTAGATAAGGGTAAATCCTGGTCATCAGAAGAAACAGAAATTTCAGAATCCTGATCAGAAGAATCCTAACCAAATTCAGTCCAAGGTCTCTTAGAGGAGGAAGGCTGGGTTCCCCTGATTAAAGTAATAAGGTCTTCAGCCATTCTTATCATTTGTTTTTTAGGCAGAGAGGCCTGACCATGCGGTCTGGGTGTCGGTTTTCTAGGCATGGGTTGAGTTTTAGGCCTTGAAAAAGATGATGGCATCGGTTTAATATGCAAGTCAGTAGGCCTGAATACACCCTCAGAAGCCGGTGCCTGCACAGCGGCTCTGGACCCATCCAAGGTAGAGACATCCGCAGGTTCCACAGTTGAAATGTGTTGCGGCATACCTGAATGGGTCTCAGTAGAGGCCTGCGAATCTGAAGTAGTGAGTATCAGGGGCTGCAAAAGCGCCTCACTGAGTACTGGCGAACTGGTGACTAGCTTAGGAGAAGTGTCGTTGGCAGCTTTGGACATAGGTGGCCTGTCTCTGTCTTTATCTTTGCTTTTTTTCGGAATGTCAGTAGTTGGGTGGCTTACCGAAGCCATATCTGGATAATTGAACCGAGTACCAAAATATTTAGAAGCGTAAATATACCGACGATGAACAGTTCGTTGTTTAAATAAGGCACAAAACTGACAGCGAGGTACGTCATGGTCAGGGCCTAGGCAAGGAATACAGTATGAATGAAAATCTTTATGAGGTATTTGCTTTCCACAAGAAATACAATTATTGACTTTTACTGACATCGGTTTAGAGCAAGAAAATGTTTCTCCAACGGGGTACTTAGCTTTAGTTGAAGACTTCGATTCTGAATCTCAAAAACGAAAATTTCAGGAGTCGGCCGACCGGCACTTGCAAACTTCTTCTGCTTCAGGCATCGCATGGCAAGAAAGACAGATGTAATGGTGTCGGCTGCATGCTTTATACCCCTGACTACCTGACGTCATGGAAGATGAGACAGCAACTGACGCAGGACCCAAGAATTTGATAATCAGGCCAACTGATGACTACTGCAAGCTGATTACTCAAATGTGATGACTGCAACAGTAAAACACGAAGAACATCATTGTTTTTAATGGAGTTTTTGCCGAAAGCCTTTTGCATTTAATCGTAGTGCAGAATCTGCCTTTCCTTGCTCTTGTGTGATCTTTGAGTTTGTATATATAATTAGCTGGGTGTGGGGGTGGTGCAGGGGGCTTAACTCCCTGCAAAACAAAAATGGTTTTAATTTTTGTTGTTTCAATCATTTTTGATTCAGTCTAAACTTACCTGTCTTTCTTAGTTCACTGTTACAAGTGTATGATGTTTAATGAGACACACATAAATTATATATATATATATATATATATATATATATATATATATATATATATATATATATATAGAGCCAACTGGTTTCATAAGCTTCAAGCCAACTGGTTTCATAAGCTTCAAATGATCAAGACAAATTCAGTGAACTCCAACTCAGTGTACGACACAGGCAGGCTTTAACTCAGAATGCCACTTTATGAGCCAGGCCTTGAAGAACTGGGCAAATGATTTATATCTATTTAGTGAATCTGATCAACAAAATACCCATCTATTTACAGTACAATGAAAGCAAAGCTGCATGAAACTGGAACATACCTGGACAAGTCTTGGGTACAAGACAGGAACCTGCCCTTAATGGGACACCCATCCAACTCGGCATAAATACACTAATATGTCCACAATGAAGCACATCATGGATAATTCATCCAATCCATCAGCCCGCAGATCTACTTTGGACGCTCTAATTTTCAAAACTTCCAATTTCATATGGCCAAGACCTTAAAATCAAAGTTCTGAAAGTTCGAAACTTCAATAAAAAAAATGAACAACATTTTTTTTTAATGTTTACCCCTGCGAACCCACATCCTCCTGCTAATTAAATATACCAACTCCGAGATCACACTACAGTGAAGAGAACGGTAAATATCCTGTTCTGTGCTGTAAAGTGATCTCCATTTAAACCGTTCAAAGCTTCAAAACTTCAGTCCTGTTGTCTTGACCATATGAAGTTCAAAGTTTTGAAACTTCGAGCTTCCAAAGTAGACCCCTGCCAGCTTGTCTTTACAATGTGACAGAAAAATGAAGACCTCAATACAAATCCTTAGTAACTTAGGGAGGACACATGCAAGCTCCATTGAAAAGGTACCCCATCTGAGAATTAAACTTGGGAGTCCAGGTGGTGTAAGGTAGCAGTGATAACATAACCACCATAGTACTGTGTCACTGGTCAACAACATGCAAACAACTAGGCATGCACATAGAAGTACATAACAGAAAACACTTACTGAATTTAAACATATTTTATGGGCAATGTGTAAAAAAAATGAACAAATAAATAATAGCCATGCACATAAAATACAGCCACATGTACTTTCATCGGACAATCTGCAAACCCATACACATGAATGATGTAATAAAGGTTTGTTTTACTAAAATGCTAGCTACATGGGTATTTCCATTTGCCATGTTGTGCAGTGAACTCATCTGCTGAAATCCAGTAAGTATCTTAAGGAAGTATTACTTGGTATGGTGTAGTATGGACAGGTGTTCCTATATACTGCTGACCTGGCTTTCATTAATCCCTTGACCCAGGAAACAATGACCACAGTACTGAATTCCAAATAAAGCACCAACCAAGCCACAGCAGGAGTAGGTATCTCATTAACATGGCAATGTCCTCTTAATCATAAAAGTTAAGTTTCTGAAAGTCAGTGCCACTTCAGCTCCAAGGAAAAATAAACAATGCACCTGTAAGGAAAGGCTGCTCGTCATCATTATCCCCGGCTTCACTACGAATGTAGTTTTAGTACACAAAGGACATTTAAAAACTGCATTTGCATGGAAAAAATGAATAGAATTTGTTCTCCATGGATCTTTGATAGCTGTCAAAACTTAATATAATAAAGAAATTTGGGTGCCACATAAGATGACAAAACACAGCTATTAAAGCAAATTACATGGAAAGGAGCAGGGATAAAGCTACGCTAGAACCTTATATAACATGCCTTCTAATTTTGGCATAACTGTTCTTAATCACCGATAGTGTTCAATACAATATAGTAATGCATTTCTGTGGTTTCCTGTTTGATTTATGAGTTCTCAAGCTTTCTTTCATATAAAATTAAACAAACATGATACATTTTCCAAAATATATGTTGAAAGTACATGAGTGCTCCACAGACATAGTTATGGTGTCTCACAATTTAACAATGGAGTGGCAATAATCAGACTAAGAGATATGTGGGTAGATTCCTCATCTGGGGAATGTAGGTAATGTAGACCAACACTGACACATTTTAGTTTTTATATTTTCAACTTTTTAGGGAGTGCAGTGTAGGCTGGGTACTCGGTTTACATTGTCAGATTTCAGAACAGATGGTTTGCTTGCTCTGTACCGTTTGTTCCGAATATACCATATTTGTTTACAGTGGCTACTGGGTATGAACAATATGGATCCTGAGTGCACAAAAATGCACTTAGAAAATCATTCAATAACAACCTGTTATTGTAAATTATGTTGTTTAAGTAGTACTGCATGAATGCGTAGCTAGGTCTACGTGCACTCCCCTTATTATACATGCTGCTTTGGCACAAATAAACATGCACAAATAGTTGCAATAGTGGTATTTTCATTATGAACTCATTAGTACAATCAAAACTTTTATCTCATGTATAATTTCACAGTTTACTCAGCATCTAGAGCATTTTCATTTTTAAAAACTTCCCACAAAATTATATGTTTCAGCTCAATAAGCCATTTCTGTTAAAACTACAAAGAAATAAAATGGGACTACTACAGTTAATCTTAATTATACATTCAACCAAAGAGTGCAATAATAAATCTCTGTGTGTTAAAATGTGTTGCAGTAAACTTCAAAATTATAGCAGATGGTCAGAAAAAGAAGCACTTTCTTATTCTATAAAACAACACTACACAAAATATAGTCACTAATAAAACATTTATGAAAAAATGAGTTATGTATTATGTTATGCAGCCACAAACAGCTCTGACTTGTTAGGCAAATCAGTAAATCAAAACAGAACAAACACTTAAGACAAAAATCATAAAACTATGCCAAACTCACAGAACATAGCAAGTATGGGTGGCTTATATGCCACAACATCAGATGCTAAGGTCCAGTAGCTCTACCGTGTTGGACTAAATATAGATCTAATGTCATCCACTCTATATGGATTCAACCTGTAGAACTTCAGATCTGACTCGGATCTAAACTGGCTGATTTTAAAGCCTTTGACTCATCTTGGTTCTGCCTCCCTTACCCATAACTCCATGCTCTTCAATCAACTCCCCTGATCTAGTCTGGTGCCATTCATGGTGTGCAGCCTGGTCCTTGGCTCCACGTTTTTGGGTTATTTCTCAAATTTCTTGCTAGGAGTGATGAGAGTTCCCTTTCTCTTACCCATTTTCTAATGCTAAGCCGTGGACTGAGTGTTAATAACTTTATTAGACAGCGCATCATAGTTTTGCTAGATTAGGAAGGCAGAAGCCCCAATACCTTTCCTATTCTTTTCCACTGTTGCACAGAGTTCCTTTTTCCTGTGTTTTATGAACAAGGGGTTTAAAAGTGCATCTCCTTTGGGCACAAACTGCCCTGTCAGGATGCACACCTCAAGTGCATTTATTGTCTTAGCCCAGAACATTTAGATTCCAGTTGCTATACATGCAAGAGCTTTTGCTCTTGTGCCCTTAACAAGAGCAAGGCTAAGATCATCTTTAAGGGGCTCTTGCCATCCAGTTCTTCATCTGTTGTTTCTAAACCTCTCTCCCAGACGCCAAGATCAACTCTAAGAGGCCTTAGTCATGAGATTTCAGGCACTCCAGGAGGGAGTGCAAGAGATCTTCCTCGGCTTCCACCTCAGGGATGGCTCCTTTGAGTTCCAAGGGTCTGAAGGTTCCACAGCTTTCAGCCTCCCTGGGTACTTCGGCACCGGCTTTGGCTTCAACATCTCAGAGATGATTGCCTTTAGTGCTGAAAGCCTCTAGGAAAGCTTCTCCATTCCCAAGCATATTCAGTCCTTTTCCCCTGGTAATCTGCCTCACTCGCTGGAATCCTCCCCATCTCCACCCCTGTTCCAAGCTTTTCCAGCTTAGACCCAATATGCAGGGTCTTCTTTGCATATACCCTTGAAGCCTTCCTCAGTGGCATCATCTGTCCAGCCATTGAGGTTGGTGAGCAGTATAAAACAGTCAGAATTGGAGCAGCAGGTGCAGTCCTTTTTTGCAGCACAGATGCAATAAGGGCTTCACTTCTGGTCCAGCACAGACTCTGGTACCCTTGACTCCATCTTTCAGATTTCCTCCCTTGGCCCCTTGGATCCAAGGTCTTCAAGGTTGGTGGAGTTCCCACCCTCTGGATGAGATACTTTGGATCCATCATATTCCTTGGTATCTTTGACCCTGACTTGCTCGGGGCTGGTGCCTCCTCAGAGCCATGATGCTGAAGCTTGTGTTTCAGGATCAGGGTCAACAGTTCTAGTCTCCAGTTTCTCACACCCCCCTGGAGCTTCAGTCTTAGATAACTCTGCTCCAGTATCAAAGTCAGGTCTGGACATGGTCCCTTTTCAGTGCCTTTGGTTTCCGGGACCCTTGCATCTAAGATGCCCACTTTGGCCACAGCTTTTGATCTTGTAGACAGAATGATCTTGGTTAGAGAGAAGGTTCTGATGTCTCCAGCTGACACTCCCTTCCACTTTCCATCTGTTCCTCTGACTAGTCATAAGGCTGCTCCCAGATAGCCTGCATCAACTGGCCTCCAGGCTGCCCCCTAAGAGGCATTACCCCATTCTTCCCCCTCTTCTCCAGCTTTCTCGGATTTGGAAGGAAGAGAAGACATGATTCTTTGGAGGAATTCATCACCAAAGATACTGATCTCGAGGAAGGAGAGGGTTCCCCTAAGTCCCTGCATGATGCCACCTCTTTTGGCAATTTATGGGAGCTGCTTTGTCAGTGTGAAGGCTGGACTCCAGAAGCTCCTGTTTCAGAGGAGTCATTTTTCCTGGAGACCTATGGCATAGGCTCATTCATTCCCTTGGTGGTGCCCCCTCCAGATGCCTGCATAGGCCTGGTGCCCCGGAGGGTGTAGAAGGAGCCCAACACAGTAGAAACAATCCCTCAGAAACTGGACAAAGTTCTTGCACCCCCACCAAAGATAGGCCTCACTGGAGCAAGTGTCCAGCCATTAATGCCACTTCAATGGAGGCAGCCACCAAAAAAGAGGTTTCTGAAGACAGCTCCTCGATTCACCCCCCAACAGGCAGTCTCAAGTTGTGGATCAATTAGAGAAGCAATCCTATGCCTCATCCACCTTTACTCTGAGGGCTCTTAATTGCTTATTGCACTTGACAAGGTTTCAATGAGATCTTGTCTCAGAAGTGTCAAGCTCTCTCAAGCCACAGCATCTCCAGATATCCAGAAGAAGCTGCAGACTCTTTTGTCCACACTGACTTCCATCACCAATGTTTCTATGAGACTCATTTTGAAGGAAGCTGAAGGAGCGTCCAGACCAGTAGGTTCTAGAAATGAGGTGAGGCACCATGTTCCTCCTTGTTTGGACCCATGGTTAAAAACATGACGACGAGGAACAAACAATATAGGAAGACACTGTTCATCATCGGAGTTCACTTTTTACGCCCACAGTGATCCTTCCACATGAATCAGAAAGGCGGTAAGCAACTCTTCTTCATGAAGGCACAGTTTTCTTCCCAAAACGCTCCTCCACAAGGTTCATCCCAAGGGTGTGGGGTGGTGGGCCTTTTCAGCAATTTGAAAGGACTTTCCAACTGCTCTCCTCTGGATGTAGTCGTGGTTCATTTAGCTCTCTACCCCAAAGCTTGGGAGGCCATTATCTCAGATGCTTGAGCGTTGAAAGTCATATCTGGAGGTTATGTTATCCCCTTTACAGAATTTCCAAAAGGTCTCCCAAAACATCTCCCCAGTGCACCCCCATCAGAGATTTTTTGCAGTGGTAGAGATCCAAAAGCTGCTTGAAAACCAGACCAGAAAGGATCCAGGGTCTATTTCAGACTCCTTTTAGTATCAAAGAAGGTAAAGGACCTTAGACCAGTCTTGGACCTGAGCAACCTGAACCAGTTCATCAAAAAGACCAGGTTCCAGGTGGTCATGGACACTCCATATTGCCTCTTCTAAGGAAGGACGACTGGATGTAATCAACAGACCTCAACGATGCTTACCATCACATAAAGACACAACACTGTTTTCAAAGGGTCCTTTATTTCTGGCTGGTGGTCAATCATTATCAGTTCAGGGCCATGGCATTTTGTCTCATCACAGCCCTCGGGTGTTTGCCAAGTGCATGGCAGTAGTTGCAGCCTGGCTCTGGCTGCAGGGATTTCAGGTCTTTCCATACCTGGATGACCAACTCCTCACTGCTCTCACAAACACCAGGCATTCCTTGCTCCAGCTATGTGAAATTCCAAGCATCACAGTTTACTACCTCACATCGAACCTTCAACCTGTACAAGTCTCACTCGCTTTGAAGTCTTTTGGGTCATATGGCAACATTGGCAGGACTGATTCCTCAGGGCAGATGTCACATGAGGGCATTACAATGGACAATGGCTTTGCAGTGGTCACTCCTTGCACCTTTTGGATTTCGCAATAGGGTTGATGAGAGTGTGTCATGAGCAGATCCAGTCATGGTTTCAGTCTCTATTAGTACTACAAGGAAAACCATTTGTAATTCCTTCTCCTCTGGACGTGGAGATCACTGATGTCTCCCTCCTGGAGAGAGGGGGTATTTCAAAGGGAGGACTGTTCAAGGGTCCTGGTCTTCTGCAGAGGCTCATATTCACATCAAAGTTCTGGAGATGAGAATGATCCTCCTAGCACTGAAGGCTTTTCAGGACATCCTCACCAAGAGGTGTGACTGTGGTTCAGATGGATAGCATGTCTGTTTTCTGGTACCTCAACAAACAAGAGGGAACATGTTCCTACCCTCTTTGTCGGGAAGTCATGAGGGTTTGGCAAAGGTTTCTGATGGTAATGCATAATCTGGGGAAGTCCAACATTCTAGCCGACAATCTCAGCAGCAGCATTCTATTACCAGATTTAGGGACCACTCCTCCTGAGACTGTCAAGATTTTTTGGCACTGGAGCACACCACAATGCAACCTGTTTGCATCCCTGTCTGCTATTATGACCTTTTTCCCCCTCTGGGACAGGCACCCAGGGATGATCTGATGTTTGCTTGACCTCCGGGTCTCTTTTATGTATATCTCTCAGTTTCCCTCATAGTGAAGTTTCTTAAGAAAGCAGCCCATTGCAGAACCTCCATAATCATCATTGCCTCCTTTTGGCCTCATCAGGTATGGTTTTCCTTACAGATCTTATCTCTCATCTAGCCAGGCTGGATTCCCCCCTAATCTCCTGTCCTCAAGTTGACTACATGGTTCCTCAAGTTCCCTTGATGGCCAGGAATCCCAGGCTTTTGCAGGTGGTGGTTTATATATTATCTTCTCAGAAAAAATCCACTATAAAAGTTTATACCAGTAAATAGAACAGGTCTGTTTTATGGGTGAAGGCTCAGAGATTTGACCCCTCCTTGGCCCCCTTAGAGTCAATTTGAACTTTCTAGCTAAGCTATTCAGTTCAGGTGCTAGCTTCTCTGCTATCAAAGTTTAGTTTGCAGCCATTTCAAATTTTCAGACTGGCTTCTCTCATGATTTCCAATGCCTATCCGAAGGGTGCTTTGCTTCTTTGTACTACAGTACAGGATCTGGTGCCTTCCTGGGATCTGCCCTTTATTCTTCAGATTTTGACTGGTCCCCCTTTTTGAACATTCAGCTTCCTCGGATTTGAAGCCTTTGTCTTGGAAAACATTTTTTGGTGGTGATTACCATGGCCATGAGGGTTTCCGATGTGCAAGCACTTGATTCTTCTCCACCTTTAGTCTTCTGTAAGGATAAGACTTCTCTTCATACAAACCCTTCCTTTTTACCTAAGGTAGCTTCAGAGAATAACCTTCACAGTTCCATTCATCTTCCTATGTTCTTTCCCATTTTTTCCAACAAAGGTGAATACCTTCTGCATTGTTTGGACGTGCAAAGGCAACTATGGTTTGCAAAGGCAACTACGGTTTTACCTTGACCATACCAAGTCCATAAGAAAAATCTAGCCAGTTCATAGGTTGGTTGGTTGGTACTAGGCTATCGGCCCTAGGGCCTATACAAGCCTAGCTTATTTCTCAAAATCCAAGCTGGGTTCAGCTATATCTAAAGTAATTTTACCCAAGTGGTTATCAGACTGTATTTTGTTTGCATATTCTCTGAGAAGCAAGTCTAAGCATAAGGGTTATTCAACTAGGGCTTTAGCTACTTCTACAGCTTTTCTTTCAAGAGTACACATGTTCAATATCTGCACTGCTGCTACTTGGCTGGGTGATCATTCTTCTGTGTCACACTATAAGCTGGACATTCAATCCAGGTTCAAAACTTCTTTTAGTTCTACTGTGTCATGGAATATCCTTCCTTCGTTCATTCCTAAGAATTGTCATGGTTGGGAACTCTGTCTCACAGCTTGAATCCAGATGGAGCAGACAACATTGGATAAAAAAGTTATCTACTTACCACAATGATATATCTATGTTGCCTGTCTCCATCTGGTTCAACCTTCCCGCACTCCTGCTCCTGACCTTCTTGCTGATTTGGCGAGTCTTCCTTTAGTGATGGCTGGACAGCAGGGGTCTTTCATTCTGCTTGCCTAGAGTCTCACTTTTTCTCTTGGTGTTTTTTTCCTTGTATTTATGGAGGAAATGGAGATTAGTTGGATATGTTGTATCATTATATACTTACTTAAGGGGGCAAACTCAATCTGGGGAGTCAAAGGAGGAACAGGGAGCTATGGGTAAGGGCAGTGGAGTGAAGATGAGCTAATGGCCTTAGAATAGGCAGGTGCCAAATCTGAGTTGGATCAGAGTCAGAAACAAAGTCACACAAGTTGAACTAGATGGAGACAGACAACATGGATCGATCATTATTTTGAATACATAGCTTTCATTTTCCATTAGCTTATCACCTCCGTGTCTTGAGATGCTAAATTTCATCAAAATAACAGCAACCAGATGTTGAATAATCACTGACAATGGTCAACAGCGAATAAAACTGGTTTTATTGTAACCAAACCAACAGTTAACGTTTAAGTGCTTTCACCTGCTCCAAGGCAAGCTTCATCAGAACAAGACATACCAGAGCTGTTGACATTTAAATAACTTATTTGGTGCCAAAAACGCAATTTAAAAATAATACCTTTAAAGACATATGATATAAATAAAAATAAGAACATTTATAAACCCTATTGAATTGATAAGCTAAGCGTGTCCCTGTAAACCTACATATCTATTTGATATGTCAACAAAAATGTCAACAAAATTAAAAACAAATACTAACTAACCTACCTACATGCGCTGTTCATTACATCTTCCCATACAACATGTTGTATAATGATAATATAAGTTATGTAAACGTCAACAGCTCTGGTATGTCTTGTTCTGATGAAGCTTGCCTTGGAGCAGGTGAAAGCGCTTAACCGTTAACTGTTGGTTTTGTTACAATAAAACCAGTTTTATTCGCTGTTGACCATTGTCAGTGATTATTCAACATCTGGTTGCTGTTATTTTGATGAAATTTAGTGTCTCAAGACACGGAGGTGATAAGCGTTCTTT